>NW_026516873.1:0-48023 GCF_025766255.1 Zychaea mexicana | reverse complement strand
TGGCAACTTTTGTTTATCCCTGCTTATGACAACGAAAACAACAGAGAGCAACAACCTTCAATCAAACCAAGAACAATACTGTCTGTTGGCAGATAACCTGTGGCTACCGATGTGGCGGCAATCACACACAAGAAGCAAAAGCGACAAGGAATTACGAGAGCTAGGCAATGCACGATATGATATGACGTTATCTTGGCGAACCAGAGTTATTACACCACATATACGGCGGGAATACTCATGGCATCAACAATTTAGGCGGCAACACAGGGTCAATCGATCTTACACTGTGTGACAGCACAAATCAAGCAGCAGCAAGGGCGGAAATGGTGACAAATCTACAGGGCAGCAAGGAGTACAAAACTCAAACGACAGAAAAAAGCAATATTGACGACACATTCGAAATGACAACAAGACCAAAGCTTTCATCAACAGTTGCAAGCTATAAAAAGGCAGAATTGACAACAAACGCGAGCGACATGAATCGCACAAAAGCAATGACAGCAAAAGGCAAAAGCATCAGCAAGATTTGGGTGAAACTGACAACATTTCACACGACCGTTTAGTGGATACAAAATAATAGTAAGTGTACAGTACGTGACTATTTGATCAGGCCAATACTTAATTAAACAGGGAATGATACTTATATACATCTCCTCTTAGTAAACAAGGCGGCAAAGGTGGCACAAAAAGTCGGCGATGAAGATTCATAAAAAACATCGGTATGTGCAGCAGGGATATCACGGACAGCAATGCTCAGAGCTTTTTGAACAAGCCAGTATTCATATTAGCCAGTATCCTTTCTGCTTTGGTGGGTCTATGTAACACGGTGGCAAATGAACAAGCAGCAGGCAGTGGCAGCAAAAACAAAAAAAACCGCCCAAGGGCATCAAACAAGACATTGCCTCTAAGGACAGTATCAGCAAGTGATTGATGGAACGACACGACGGCACTTTCACAATATCAATGGCCGAACGAAGCTGGCACGTCATCCATATACAACTGTCAAATATACAACAACAAGCAAGCAACGAACATTAAAGCGCGTCCGAAAACCACTACACGACGAGGGAAACAATCAAGGTCTCTTGATGCACAGAAGAACAAGACAAGACATGTGATCAAGATCTACACACTATGGACTTCCAAGCATACTCATTGGTTTACGGCAGCAATACAATCATTAGTAGGAGACTAACAGGTAATTTGAATGTCGATGATGTGAGGCTGAAACAGAAATATGATGCAATTAGTACCACTGGGAATACATACTTATCAAGCTCAAATGAATCTAGTAGTGAAAACAGCGACCAATGTAGCCGGGCATGATGCAGACAAGGAAGGACACTTGTTATCATCCTTTCCTTGTCATGCGTTGGCAGCAACAAGAAACATCACTAGAGAGAGATGGTGGCAGTCTCTATTCCAGTTGTGAATAATAGTGCAAATCAAAAAGGAGAACAATCACGTATAGTAGTATCGTGGTAAGGAAACCCAACGCACTTTATGCTCATTACTTTTGTAAACACTTGTGCTCACTGTGATTTTACTCTATCTTCTTTATTAGTGAAGGTCTCTTTCCACAAATCAAGATCCGCCAAAATTTACCCCTATTCTTTGTCTGACAGATTGCTAGTAAGTTATTTTCTATGTAATGATGGCCCCCCAAAAAAAGCAAGAAATCGAAAAAAAAAAAAAAGAGAACAGAAAAAAAAAGTAGTGTTAGTATAGTTTAAAAAAATATACAGTAATCAGCAAAACCAAGTCCGTGACACAAAACGCGAAGCTCAAGCCAATGTCAAGAAACGAAAAGGCGTCACTGACTTTTGATGGAGCACGAGGCCAAGAAGGCACACAAAAGAGGACATCAGTCGTATCATCGAATGGGCTTATTCATATCACACGCACAACAGCAGCGTTAAAACAAGTCTTGACAGATATGTTATACAAGCATATTCAGGAACCATCAACAAAACAAAGAGAAATCAACACGCAGAACAGCCAATTCTATTATCCACATCATACACAAAAACAACGTCAAGCCATGGCCAACACGAACACGCCATCAAATTAAACTGCACAGGACGAGCGAAGGGATTGGTAATATTGACAGTACGTACAAACAGAAAACAGCAACAGGTGCTCAAATTTCATCTAATCGTCACTATCTAACATAAAAAGCTCTTTGACGTTCATCTGTTTAGGCCTAAGACTATTTCCATCGCCAAAATAACCTCAACAATCATCAGTGCAAGACATAGATTCGAAGCATAGGAGTTCAACTTTCAAGTCGCAACTCAGGACAACGCCGTCTATGCAAAAGAGCGAAGTCAAGATGATCAACTAGGAAGTGCGAAAATATGGTTCGTGGCTCAAAAAAAAAACAACAGACAAACTGACGGTAATATGGGCTACTGAAAAATCGACAACACATCAAGACAGAAAGGCAGAACCAAGCAGCGAAGTGCCTGTACTAGTACTTTTGTATAGATCTTAAAAAAACAAGCAAAAAAAAACAAAAAAGAACAGGGGGCTATCATTACTTAGGACGTGAACTTACTAACAGCTGCAGGACTACACGACTCTTTTTTAAATACTCAAGTCAAAACATCACCTAGATTAGAAATGCATATATATATATAATTACAAATAAAGCTCTAAATTCAGTACAAACATAAATGATGTTTTTTTCAACGAAAAGAAAATCAGTGTTTGTAACCATATGTGAGTTTCCGAAGAACGACTGCCAAAGGCTCACCATGTATGTAGTATGTCAATACTGATATTAAATGAAAGCGAAAGGATTAGGAGCTAAAGTGTGGCTATATTTTCAAGTAAGGTACCTGCAACGCAACTCTTCTTCTGTATATCTCACAATACTTTGACATCATAAATTGCAAAGCAGTTATCCTGGGCTACATCGTTATACATAATGAGCCATAAAACTACACTTTGTACAAAGATGTTTGGATGTGAAGTAGTAGTCAGAGTAGCCTTCATAAGAGGTGACATTAGGAATGGAGCTATGATATCACTGTAAGAGGGCGATTTGTATGGTTATGATTTTCCCCTAAGAATCCAGTGAAACGACATATCTCAGAACGATGATGATCAATATGTTTCTCACGCAATCAATACTACCATGCTTTCTATGTAACAAAGCAAGAGAATGATTCCTACCATATCTACCACTTGCTCAGAAAATGAGAATGGGATTATATAATTACATCGCAAGAGTACCGTATAATAGAATACAGACTTCTTGCAATGGCTACTGTAGCAGCATGATGAACGTGCTGCTGTACATATTACGTGGTCTTTCAATCTGCTGTGTGTATTCATTTATGCAATCGCGAAAGCCATTTGTTCCCACAGTAGCGAAATAGACTAAGCTTCTTTCTATTATGTAAAAGTATCGAGAAGCATTTAGTTTGTTAAGCTCTCTCTCTTTCTTCTTCTTCCAAATTCGCTTGTTTAGCATTGATAACAGCTTATCGAATCCCATTTATACCTTCATACTACCAAGACCAAAATGACAGTTGGTGAAAAGCCTTTTGCAGGAAAAGTAGCAGTAATTACGGGAGCAAGCCGAAATATAGGTAAAGCGATAGCTACGGAGCTGGTTAACAAGGGAGCCAAGGTTATCATTGGAGATATCCTTGATTCCGAAGGAGACGTGACCGTGCGTGAGCTTAATGATCTTGCTGGGTTGGTATAAAGTCTATGAAATAGGAGAAAATATGTAAAAAAAATCGATATGATACGTTTGTTAATCACCTGATGGATTTACTATCAAAGCGATCAGGTTGCCGCTTACATCCATACCGATGTTACAAAGTATAGCAACAATGCCGCCCTTTTTCAGTTGGCCGAAAAACAGTTTGGTGGCGTTGATGTATGTATATATGCTTCTTAAATCACTGCAAAACAATCAACAGAGATCCTTGGTTATAACAACAGCGCATCTTTGTATTTCACTCTATAAGATTGCTATCTTTAACGCTGGAATTGGAAGCAATGCAAACACAATGTTTATGCCTCTTGATGGTACAGTACGCGTCGTCGATGACAGATACATAAATTACTCAAATATGAATTGTTTATGAGAGAAAATGCGATTTACTAACAGATGTCTGGTAATATAGATGAAATGGATGAGCGGATGATGGCAGTTAATACGACTGCAGTAATCAAGGGAAACAAAGTCGCTATGCTTCATCTTGCCAAACGAAATGGAGGCGTTATCATCAACATGGCATCAGCCGCTGGTCTTCGAGGAACACCGTAAGATTTTTTTTTTGTTGTTACTATTTTCCATCTGGTACTTTGAGATAATGATGATGATGATGGTTTTTATTTTAACTGTGAGAACATTAGAGCTGTAGGCATCTACTGTGCATCTAAATTCGGTGTTGTCGGATGGGTGCGCTCATGCGGGATTTACAATGCTGTTTGTAATGTTCGGGTGAATGCTGGTAAAGACTTTACATGACCTTTCATTAACAACAAATATGACCAAGCAGTTATTGTGTTTTCTTATACTCTTTTTCTTCAAACATTAGTATGCCCCACTTTTGTTGGTAAGCAGCGAGCTGTTTTATATTACTATTTACGCTATGCATTTAGTTTCCTCTAACCCTCTAACCCTGCTGGATTTCCATAGAAACCGAGCTTGCAGACGCTTTGGGTAATGCAGGCGATCAAGACCCGTTCGCTACGTTGGTTGAAAAATCACCAAAAGCTAAGGTGGAGACTGTTATTGAAACTGTATTAAAGTTTATCCAAGAGGAGGAACGTAACGGTAAGCATACAAGTTAGAAAGGACACGACTATTTTTCACAGCCTATAAGCTTGTTTTTCTGCGTTACTGATATTGGTTGCTTCGTACTCTTTCTGTAATATCCAGCTCAGACATTGGTTGTTCTTCCAGACGGTGTTATCAGTGACTATGATCAGCCAAATCCTTTTCGTATGAATTCTTTTCAGTCTTTTTTTTTTGTGTATGAGTAAACGATGTAAACACTAATAACGGTCACTCTATTCATAGCTGAAAGCCTTTCCAAGAATTACCCGGAGTACTTGGCGTCGGTGCAAACATACTCCAAAGAAGCCATTGCTTACTACAGAAAACGTCTCGCTGAAGCGCGAGAAAGATATGGAATATAAGACGAGAAGACGCACAACACCAAGAGAATACTGTATGCACTGTACACCACGTTGAAATATCAATGATGAAAATAAATAAATGAATTCCATGGTATAAGTAATCGGTGTGCTTTTCCAAATACTACAAAACTGTCTATAATAATCTGTTTATATCTTGGCCTTCTCATCCGACTTCTTCATCCAGCCGAATTCCTGTGTGTGTTTGAAAAGAAAGTGATCCGATCAGCAAAGTCTTTGCTTTTATACTT
The DNA here is from genome assembly GCF_025766255.1 of Zychaea mexicana. Classification (NCBI taxonomy): domain Eukaryota; kingdom Fungi; phylum Mucoromycota; class Mucoromycetes; order Mucorales; family Lichtheimiaceae; genus Zychaea; species Zychaea mexicana. The sequence continues at coordinate 42,612 of NW_026516873.1, read as the reverse complement.
GAAACCTTTGTCTAGATAACAGATAGAACATACCAGCTTGGTTCTGCCTCCAGGCGCAATCATGACGTTAATTACACAAGCGTTGTCTTTGACAGCCAAAGCTTCGTTCAAGGCTTTGGCGAGCTGTACGCGATCCTTGACCAACCATCCTTTACCGCCAAATGCGGTCGATAACAGATCGTAACGTGTGTCGGGTAAAAGTGCTGTGGATGGCAGTGTTCCATCCCGTCGCGATTGCTCAAACTCTTCATTATCCAAACCGTGGTAGATACCGTTGTTGTTGATGACAAGAATAATAAGAGGAAGCTTTGATCGTACTGCAGTTTCAAGCTCCATAGCACTAAAACAAGAAAGAGGGAAACCATATAGCGCAACTTGTTCAGTCCTGTATTCTAATATGACCTGTCCGCATAATGATCAGAAAAATTAAAGAGAGAGAAAAGGTTCATTACCTGAAGCCAAATGCGGAATCGCCTACAATGGATACAACACGCTTCGATGGATAGTATTCTTGGGCTACGAAACAGTGACTTTTTGAGTTAAAATAGTAGGGATTCCCGGGGTGGGGGCAAACAGTCATAGTTCTATCAAACATCAGAATGAAAAACGATTCTCTACCTGCAATAGCATAGCCCATACCAACGCCCATGGTAGCAAAAGTTCCAGCATCCAAACGGTGGCGTGGCTCGTGGACATCAAAGAACGATCGAGCAATATCCATTGTGTTTGCTCCTTCGCTTACAAACACAACATCATTTGGGGGCAAAATATCCTTGATCACCGTGTATGCGGAATGATAATTCATGACAGCGTTGTCAGCTCCTGCCTTCTTGCGACTCGCCAAAGATTTGGCAACATTCTGCTTGACCTTGTCGAGCAATCCCGATACGTAAGCGTTGGTTGCAGGAACATGCGGCAGCGGCGATTGGCTGAGCAGCTGCGATACGACTGCTTGGATGTCGCCCACCAACGGCAATGTGTCAGCCCCGTTGTTTCCAGCTTCTTCGGGCAACACATCCACATGAATGAACTTTACAGAATTCGACCAACGTGGGGATTGGCCATAGTGCAAGATCCAGTTGAGTCTCGCACCCAGAAGAAGAACGACATCTGCGTCCTTGAGGGCCTTGGATCGGGCGGCAGCGACACAGAGGGGGTGGGTGTCGGAAATGAGACCCTTGGCCATAGGAGTTGGCAAGAATGGGATTTGCGTCTTGTCAATGAACTGGCGGATCTCATTTTCGGCTCGGGCATAGGCCGCTCTAAAGTTAGAAAATAAGGTTATGTCATCATCATCCGCATATGCAAGTAAATAAATAAATAAACAACTTTCATGTGGTAGTCACCCTTCCATTCTACACAACCACCTTTCCCCCCCCCCCCTTAAGAAAGACCTAATCAACCCGTTTACCCTTTTCCGACAATGATCAGTGGACTTTTGGCTTGGCGCAAAAGACCGATTGCTTGGGCGACACTTTGTGGATCCGCCAAAGTCTTTGGTGCAGCAGCAGGCAGAGCAGGGACGCTCTTTGAATACGAATCCACGAACCGATGGTCTTTGATTTTGTACTGGATAAAATCGGCCGGAAGGTCGACGTAAGTTGCACCGGGTCTACCAAACAAAGCAGCCCGCATTGCCTTTTCGACAGTAGCAGGGATCTTGTCTACAAATGCAGGTCGAGCGGCATACTTGCAGTAAGGCTTGCAAGCTTCGACTTGGTCGAGTTCTTGGAACGCACCCATATCCACTTGATCTGTATCCGATGACCCTGCCAACAGAACCATCGGCCAGCAGTTGACCTTGGCGTTTGCAACACCGGCCAAGGCGTGGATCACGCCGGGTCCTCCTACAGTCAAACACACGCCAGGTTGCCCGCTCAAGTAGCCGTACGCTGATGCAGCGTATGCGGCCGATTGCTCATTACGGAAGGCAAGAAAGCGGATTCCTGCAGCTATGCAAGCTTCGGCAACCTCAATGACAGGAATGCCAACAATGCCGAAAATGACCTTGACACCTTGGTGTTTTAAAGTAGCGGCAATAAGCTCGGCACCAGTAGCACTGGGGGGCGATGACTGTTGACTCGACATTGTGGTGAGTTTATTATTGAAAGGGAAAAAAAAGGGTTTGCGTGCGTGTGAAACGGCTTAATCAAAAGTATATGCACGCGGATGAAATAATACACGCTGAGGTCCAGAGTATAAAATCCCGATCCAACCGTTGCCACAATGACGCCATCCCGATGCCCTACTCAACTGACCGAATGAAAACGACATACGAGCGTCTTTATCTTTCTAACTTCTCCTTCTTTCATCATCCACAGACGAGAGCATATTTGATGAGCTGTCATAGTATGGTGTTCATGCTTGATGCAATGGGAGTAGGTTGATTGCTTTAGTAGTATGTCAGAGTAACCATGTAACTTCGTTGAGGATTCGTCAAATGATGGCTTGTTTATTATTATCATTGGTAGCTTTTTTGTTGTTAAAAATAAACCTGCACCGCTTGATCTGCTGCCGATTCGGAAGGACAGTATGGGCATTTGAACCGCATCGAGTTTCTATAGAAAGAAAAAGTGTCAACTCACACAAAGTGAAAAGTAATCCAATTAAACACTTGCCTTCCGTATCTGCTACTGCTACTTCTACTCAGACGCGTCAAACTTTCTCTGCAGATAACGTGACCACAGGGCATCATCATGGGTGGGTTCTCGTCTGTGGCCTGTTCTTTGCTGACAGGACATGCAAAGACGGAGTGGAAGCGCAGCTCGTCGGACAAGGGCAATTCGACCGGTAATTCGTCCTGTTGACTCCATTCTGTCTTTTTCATACTAATGATCTTGTACAATTTCATAATCACTGGAAGTGCTGTGGTACCGACAAGTACGCTATACAAGAGTAAGTTAGTATTCCTTCTTTTTCTCTACTAGTACGATTTCAAAGCATACCTTGCGTGCAATGGGCTTTCCGCACTCATATTGAGCAAAGAGCAAAAATCCTTTTGGAACTCATGGCAGATATCCATCCATAAAGTGGGTGAGCATAGATCTGCGTACGGAGAATTGCCCAAGTTTTGAAAGTAGATCATTGAAGTCATCATTCGCTGGATTTCTGTTCGTTTCATAGTGATTAGTATATACGTCTTTGAAAGCACACAAGCATTCTACTTACCAGCCATGTGCTTATCTGCAAAAGGGTCAAAGTATTGTCGGCTGTACGCAAGGGCGTCCATTGGCTTTTGCTGTGCGAGTAATTGTATAAAACGAAGTCGATGAAGATCAAATTCCAAGCTACTTCCGATTTTTACTAACTCATTATGATGTGTCCGTGCCCATCTTTGAGATATAACCGTGAATTAGTCTTATTGATTCTCCCTCTTTTTATTTTTACCATCGTATATAACGTGTCAAAGTAAAGAACATACTGTATGGCATTGCTGAGTTCATTATGATCTTCTAGCTCACGAAGGATCGTATACATGCGTTGGAACTCTTTCTTCAGCAACTCTGTTGTCAAGCGCAACTCGTCTTCTTCGTCAATACCGGCCTCCTGCATAAACGTATCACAAAGATCGAACTGGCCTTGTCGGATAAAATGGATCGCCAAAGCCCGACTCAGCAGGTATTCTTTACCAGAGAATGCTTCCGGGTTGGATATCACCGATAGATCTTGGGTGAAACGCTACATAGAATTCGGAAGGACAGATTGATCCGATTATTAAGTACACACACACACACACACACACATATACTACCATTTTCCCATCCAATCAACCTATTTGCTATTTACCTTCTCGATATCCTTGGAGAACTTGTTCACTGAGCCGTGAAACTTTTTTTGCACCTTGTAGAATTCCTTTGTATCCTTGCTTTTCTCCGTTATATCGTCATTTTTATTATGCGAGTCGCTGCTGTCTTTGCTATCTTTATAATATCGTGCGCGTGCAGTTGACTGTAACGTACTCATAGTATCCTTTATACTTGCAGGGTCTACAAAAAGCGGGTCATTGCACCCATTGTATAAAGAATACAATAGTTAAAAAAAATAGGTGTACTTTCTGCATAAGTTTCCCTCAACCCCAGCCATTACCTTTTTGAATGTTCTCTTTTGCTTGTCGTAAAAGATTGGATAAATCGTCAAGCCCCATAGATACTCCACTCTGCATTTTCGATTGCGCTTTTTGAATGTTGGTTGAATGGTTTAATAAATCCTCCATGACGTGTTTGGTATAATTGAATTGTAAAAGAGCAGAATATAAGAGCGTTATAGCACACATGGCATTACCACTTGGTTACTTTCAAAGTCAGCTGCATTTGGGGTGTGGCCACCAGAAAAAAGAATGTTGCTGCTGGTATACAGTAGCCTTATATTTCGCTAGCAACGCTTTAGACTACTGGCGTGCCTTAGTTAATTGAAATCCTAGAGTAGACGTTGGGTATCAAGCCAGTAGGAGCTCTGCATATTACGTAGAGAATAAGAATACTATTAATTAGGCGACGAATAGGTAATGAAGTGCACCAAGAAAACCGCGTCTCTTGTGTAAGATCCATCAGCATTAGTTCTGATTACAATACTGATATTGATACCTTAGCATTTGTATATCTAGCTTCTGAAAATAAGCTAGTATACCTGGTGAGCGGGCAGCAGATATGTGACCAAACAGTAAGATATGACCTGATTGGATGCAATTTTCAAAATACTTGGAAGAGGTTGATTCTGTTAAAGAAAAGCGAATGATTATATAATAATATAGTATAAAGGTAAATGATTCTCTACAAAAAAACTAGCGGGATGGGGATTATACACATACTTTATAGTTTTAACAATGTACAATAAAACACGCACGTTGGGGAATAATGATATGGAGATAATGTTGGTATACAGTACGATTCAGTGTTCTCTTGTTTAAACTGGATGCTTGGATATATTCTATTTCTGCCACTTTTCTCGTGCCATCGACTTGTATATGTGTCCATTCGGTTCTTGAAGTGATGTTGTGGATGATGATTCAGAGGAAGATGATAAAGATGAGGATCCTCCTGCCTTTTGTCCTCCTGCCGCAGATGATGAAGTTGTTGTTGTTGCTGCTGCTGCTGCTGCCGCCGTTGACGCCGATACAGAATCCAAAAGATGCATTGTCTCTGCTGCCGAGTAAACCACGCCACCCGTCGAAGAAATCATTCTGCCCATCAAGACCCTCACAACATTGTCGTACCAGTAAGATAGAATAGGAACTGCTTGTAGTAAGCCTAAGAATATGAAAATTGTTAGCTGATCTGCATGCCACAAATATGGGGTAGAAAAGAAACAAAAAACCATCACACGATAAGCATAGTAAAATGGTATAATATATACTGTACCTTCTAATGTCCAACTCTCTTTATGATACGCAATCTTTAATAACCCACTATCGACATCGGTTTCTTCAAAGTTGAGTGTGACAATGACAGGCAGCTGGAGTTGTACAAAGGGAAACAACCTGGGGCACAAGTTCTGAGTTAGGTACGCGACACATGTTTGACCATTAAAGCAGATGTTGGTAACAGTTGGTGGGGTTCTGTTTAATGCTTTCCAAAGAAGCAACACGCTGTAGAAAAAAAAAAGGCATTTAATGTTCTTCCTTGCTCTCTCTCAGATATAGTGTCCAAAAACAACGACAATGCAAAAACAAAACTCACTGTCGAATATTATATACACCGTTAGTGGCCAAGAGTGGGGATTCAAACGTAGCATCGTGGAAATAGTAATGATCGAGAATGCGTTTTTGTCGAGTGTCGTTATAAGAGAATAAATCTTCTACCACACCTACACTCAAAAAAAAGTTAAACCGGCTTGTTGGTACTTCACCTCCTACTTTTTTTATATCCTTGAGATAATTACGAGCAATAAGTTCATCGTAGGCATCGCTGTGCTTTGATCCACACTCTAAATCCATGATAATTCTGATCGAGTGATGGAGAATGAAATGTGAGACCCCGGGGTGGGGGTACTATAACTGCGTTATCGTTTTTGATCAAAGGAACGCAACCGGGATGCTAAAATAAGAGTATATCTTATTATAATGAATGAAAGAAGAGGGGCGTGTAGATGGTTTATTTCTTTTTTTCTTAATTCTAAAAGGAGAAAAGGACTTCTCCTGCTTTGTACTTTGGGCTGCACTTGCGCCCTGCTTCCACTCACTGTTGCATCTGGCACACCGGCCACTGACGTATCCTGTGTCACCCATTTCTACTCTTTTCTTCTCTTTTAGTCGCTGTATACTTGCATCTTTTTAAAAATAAAAATCGTTGTTCTCGATTCGACGCGTTATTATGCACTTTGGTTATTTTCTCTCTCACTCTCTCTGTGTGTGTGTGCGATTAGAGTCTCATATACTTGAACCTCCTCTTGCTGTAGGTTGTCCTTTTGAATGACCCCAGCAGCTCGATTCTGCAATGGTTTGTGGTAGTACAGCATAAGTCATGTTGCCAAAATTAAAAGTTTATGTTGCGAATATACCCTCATCTTTGTTCTTAAACTTTGAAAGCCTTTGATTCCGGCATCCACCGATCCCTTTTTTTTTATGTGAATCGCCTTTTAAAGGTTTTGCCCATCAATCGCTACAAGAATCCTAACAGCTGCTTGTGATACTGCACTTGCTATACACGGGGTCACCATAGTAACTTGCCAGTAACCATGGCAACCAGCTACAAGACGCTGTGATCCGTCGTTTTATTTTTTTTCCAAAATTTTATGCAGCTTAAGAAGGTGTCAAAACTGATGACGACGATATAGCAATTTTAAATGTGTTGGATCGGTGCGGATCGGACGCTTGCTATGTCTAAGACCATGACAATCGATGACTTTGGATTTTGCTACTGCAGGTATTTGCGAAAGTAAACATCCAACACTATACTCTTCGAACAACAACGGCAGTCATCGCTTGCGTTGCGTCGCTTTTCTTTTTTTTCCTGTGTTTTTTTTTTTTGATATTAAGAAAGTTACTATTTACATCTTTTTGCGACGGTACGCAGAAGGAATTCGTGGTCTTCGTGACGATCGCCCATTGCGAGACTACTTGGATATAATCAGTAAGGAGATGATGAGGTGGTGGCGCTGTCTTTTGCTTTGTGTGTACATTATAAGAAGCATGCTATTCTGAATAAGCATCATTATTCTCTCTTACAAAGGCGATATCTGTACAATATCTAGGGTGAGCTGATGCATTTAGGAAGACAACAACAACAACAACACACCACCTCCATTTAAGAATAAACGCTTTGTGATGTATTATGCTCTCTCCTTTACCATTACTAAATGATGATAGCTGAGAAAATCCGTTCACGAATTTCGTGTAAGGGATGTACAAGTAGAAGGAGAAGAGGTCTCACAAACATTTAGACATATAAACGATGATGGATCGATCATATAATCTACATGTGACAATTTTTTTTCTAAATGATTCATTTGCTTTTTTCGGTCGACAAACGATTCACAAAGCGAAAAAGATCATACTCTTTTTTTTTCACCCTTTCGTTAAAATGAATCTCAAGGATAACCTGATGAAATGGAAAAGATGCGTGGGGCAAAAGAAGAGCGGGGATAGCGCTGCAAGAAAGGCGCCTTATAATTATTTCCGGTGATGACGAAGATGATGAGTTGACACACACACACACACACACACACACACACACACAGAAAGCAGAATACTGGACAAAGGAGTGCGCGCGTAACTTATACGAGAACCAAAGAGTTTGGGTGCCAACCTTTTTTTTTGGGGGGGGAGTAGGTAGACAGCGACAGAACTAAAGGAAGGTGATACAACATCTCGCCATCTCGTTGGCGCGGTTGCTTTTATTTTCTTGATGACATCCTGTAATCGGAGGTAAAATCAGAGCAATTGGAATTGGTCAGTGCAACCCGGTATATACCCCACACGACGAGTGATTGGGGGAGCGACGCCATGACGATGAGACGGGCAGAGGGGCAAGTCAACAGTTCATCCACAAAAGTTATCCGACGACAGGCCCAAGTTCACTTATAAAGTACCCAAAAGTTTAAAGCTGGGGGGTGGAGAAGACTGCGACTTTTTCTTTCTTCTTCTTCTTCTTCTTCTTCTACCTTTACTTCTTTGTGCTTTTTATTTTCCTTTGTTTCTTTCTCTTTCTCTCGCCTTCTTAACAATAGTTCCGAATCAATAGTATGGCTGTCACCAACGCAATCCAATCCGAGAACAAGCCTACTCATCCTGGCTACTTCCGTATCGTCCGTCAAGGCACACCCGAGCAATATTGCTCCAAGTTGATTGCCGAGCGCGATTTCCCCAAGGGATCCGTCGTTGCTGAACTCAAGGGCTTGACGCCTGGTCCGAAGCGGTATTCCTCCGTCCAGATCTCAAAGACCGAGCATATCGAGCTCAACAGCGATCTGGTCTTCATGAACCATTCGTGTGATCCCTCGACGCACATGGATACCGATACCATGGCTGTCTGTGCTTTGAAGGAACTCAAGGCTGGCGATGAACTGACCTTCTTCTACCCCTCGACCGAGTGGGATATGGGTAAAGTATTCTTGTTGGAAAAAAGAGGGGATTGTGGGCATGTACATGACGCAAAAGAAAGAGAAAGAGTGTGGGTAGTGAGAAGCTCACCGCGTTAACTTCTTTTGTTATTTCTTGTATCAGCACAACCTTTTGATTGCTGGTGTGGTGCCTCACAGGTAAAAGAAAAAAACAAGTACATGATGCGAGTTTGATACGCTACTTGGAAGACAATGGTACTGAAACATTATCATTAAAACAGTGCGTGAAGCGCGTAACGGGCGCCAAGCACCTGCCCACCGAGACCTTGAGCAAGTTCATTCTTGTCAACCATATCAAGGAGCTCATCGCTGAGCGCGATCAAGCATAAACGTCGTATTCTTTACGATCCCCATCAAAAAAAAATACTATACTCCATATAAATATATCACTGACGTAAATAAATAAAGAAAAATAACACACAATACGGCCAAAAAGGCCGGCCGTTCGCAGGTCGAAAAAAAAAATTTATATGGTCTTCTCTCTTGTTGTTGGTTGTCGCTTATACTTGGGCTTTTGTTGGGTAGAGAAAGCCACACAGCCGATGTTGTAATCCCCTAGGTATTGCCATTAACGGAAGGTATCGGGCTTTATGTGTAACGTCCCTCTGTTGTCTAGCCACTCCATCACCATGAACACCATTGACGTCATTTGCCAACTATCCAAGATGCATGATAAGATGTCTTGTTTCTTTGTGTTTGTTTGTTTCGTTTGACAATGCGTTTTTTTCTGTTAAAATCTAACTTGTACAACGTTTACTCGGATTCATAGTCTATATATAAAACTGACAATTCGGATTCCTAAGGAGGAGGTAAAAGTCAAGTAGCTGGACGCGTGTGTGTAAGTACAAAGATGCACACTCTTACTTACGTGATGAAAAACCAATTTGCCGGATCGTGCAACCCGTGGAGTCTGGCTGTGGTTTCTCATTCTGTAAAAGTATCCTCTCAGCCATGGTTATCCTAATGACCATCAACCACTGCTGCTATGTAGTTTATCGACATGTGCTCTCAAGTATTGTGCATATTACCGGCACTGCCTATTATATGAAACATGCAACTTCATCTGCATCTATTTTTAAGTCTACATATAGCATTACGAGACTCTATGTACTATTAATCGAGCGATTAGTGGTGCTGATGAAGAAAAGAAAGGCGAAGAAGAGTAAAAGCGTCTCTATGCATAATAATAGTGTCTTAAAAATACTGGTTCCCTTCTTTTGCACAGAGACACTCTAGTACTACATGGCTGGTCATGAGGAGTATGCAGTCGCTGTACACTACAGAATGTACTATGCATCATCCACGTATAGCGGCCTACATAGAACGACGCATGCTGATGTCGTTGCTAAGCTGCTATACTTCTCATGTAGGTAACGCCACCGCAATCTTCAAGCGACTCCTCTAGCCTTTTTTTATCCCACAGAACCTCAGTTTTTCACCCTCTTTTTTTTTACTCTCTGGTATGGACGTGATGGATTGATGAATTAATGCTAATGACGATGTCTCTCAAATATGCTAAGGTACTGTTGACCTTTTTTATTTATAAGGACATCGTGTCAAAGCTATTGACATGAAAGGTTATCGATACGATCCAGCACACTTATTTCTCGCGATTATGCACGATAATATGGCACGCCTCATGATTTTTATTGAAACGGCAGTTTAGTTTTAGGAAAAGAAAAAAAAAAGGGCGCGATGCAGGTAATATTTCGTTTCATATTTTAAAAATGGAAACCATTCCACGTTGGTTTTGTCAACACGGCTCATTGTCCCAGAAAGCGGAAAGTTCCCCCCCCCCCTTTTGCTCGCTGCAGTTGCATATATGTAAAGTAAACGAATAGGAATCGCCTACCGCTGTCTACACTCTTTTTTTCCTACTACTAATTAAAGCATAGTAATACATATCTTTAAAAAGCAAGGGATGGTGGTGACAGAGGAGACTATGTGTAATATATAAAGACGATAACCAAGAAGCAAACTTGGTTTCTTCCCCTACGACTTTTTTTACATCCACATCCCGCTTTCTTGTTCATTTTTTCTTCCCAAGATACTTCTTTGACGGCTTTATATATACACCATGGAAGAGTCAACAGTGTCTTCAGGTACATAATGCCACACTTTGGCTCACTGTATACAAATATGTGGCGTCACTTCAACTAGCAAGTATGTACTAATGAACATTACTATATATTAGATACTTTTGAAAAAGTCAGAATCGGAAACGTCAGCGATTGCGATCGATCGAATGCTGGCGGTTCTCTGTACGCCTACTGGAACATTATATGCGTTATTTGCGGTGTCGGTATATTAGGCTTACCACAGGCCCTGAGCAAAGGAGGATGGGCTGCATTGACATTACTGCTGCTGTCTTGGTTTTTTGCTATCGTAAGTCTTTCCTTCTGTGGGACCATGCATCTACCATTTCCTTCGATGTGCTTACACACGTTTTTTTCCCCTCCATTGCATATTCTGTAGTATTGCTCTATTATTTTGATCCGCTGTTTATACTATTCTCGCAAGCAAGAAACCCGCCTGCCTTCCTTTACCGCCATTGCTGAAGACGCGTTTGGCCAAATCGGTGGCTATATTCTCTTCTTTTTCCAAGCATGGATTCTTCTCGGTGGTCCCGTCTTGATTTTTGTGCTTTGTGGTACCAACATGAACGAATGTAAGTATTCTGTTTTGATATCTTTATCATTCCAGCAGAAGAGCAGTTATAAAAATGGTTTTTTCACTAACAGTGCTTTTCAAAATTTGCATCATGTTACTATAGTGTGTCGAGGTACAAGCTGTCAAGTAGGAGCCGTACCGTGGACAATCATCTTTTGTGCTGCTGTTGCTATCCCACTCGTATTTCTCAAAAGCATGAAAGACACGGGCTGGACTAGCATTTTAGGCACAGTTGCTATTGTCGCTGTATCGCTGATATGTGTGATCATGGCCGGTCTCGATAACCCCAACGAAACGATCGGCATCGTCAACATTACTCACACCAACGTTATATGGGAAGGCTTTCCAGCTGCACTGTCTACCATGTCCCTCAGTTTTGGCGGCAATGTCGTATACCCCAACATCGAAGCCTCCATGAAGAAACCGCACCATTGGCCATATGTTGTCGCCGGGGCTCTTACGACCTGTGCACTCCTCTACATCATGGTAGCTGTTTCTGGCTATTATGTCTATGGTGACGCTGTGCTCAACCCTGTATACTACAGCATTCCAAATGGTCCTCCTCGTCTCGTTTGCATCGCTTTCATCACTGTCAATATCACCGTATGCGCCCCGATTTTGTTAACTTCGTTCGTGATCGAAGCCGAGGCAATGATGGGTCTTACAGTGGAACGTCTGGGTCGTGCTCGCGAATTCATCTCACGTGCCAGCTTTCGCATCCTGACAGCCGCTTTTTGTGGAGCCATTGGTTGTGTTGTACCTTATTTCGACCACTTGATGGCTCTATTCGGCGCCTTTGGGTTCTGTACTACTACGTTTATCTTTCCAATTCTCTGCTGGTGGAAAATGACTGGTGTGCGTTCCAAGCCATATTATCAGCTTGCTTGGGATATTTTGATCCTCATATTCGGTACTGTCGGTCTTGTATTTGGCAGCTGGTCTGCCATTCGAGATCTTGTCTATGCTTTTAAAAATGGCGCTTAAATGGGTATCTTGCTCAAACCTGTTCTTGCCAATTGATATTTCCTCCTCCTTCTTTGCTTTCCCCAGCCCCACGCCCACCACACGGCTCAAGGCGTTAGATTTCATTTGTAACAATTTTATGTAGACTTTTTAAAATCGCCACATACATGCACATTCACTCCCTGTATACTAGAAAAATAAAAATTTTCCAGCATCATCTACATATAGCATGATTCACCAAAACAGTGTAATGAACATGAAGAGTTGCGGTAGGTTTAATGAGTTATCTATGTCTGCCTCATTATACATATATTAATAAACTATGTATAGAGAGTATCTGTTTGCTATACTTATCACTTTGTACGGTGAATTATTTATCGATGAGAGGTAGAGATGAGTATACTGGCTCAATAATGATGTTCGGCTCATCATCCGTCAAAGCTCTTATACAAAAATACCGAGTCGCTATTGTTATTTACCGCTTTGCTTTTTATTTAAAAGTCTCAAACACTGTTCACAGTGAACTCTAAGAGAGTTCCATCTCAACTCACCAATGCTGTGTCTCATCAATTTATCGAGCAATTTAACAAGTCTATTCAAATCTCACAGACGAACAGATTGCCAACCCCGCGTCCACTGACTTGATCAAACAATGGAATCGCAACTGCTAGAACATTTTTGAGTACCTATGACATACAACAACATATCAAACACCCCATCTTTTCAAAGAATGGATCATGCCGTGATGCATAATAGCAACGCGCCGAAAAGCAGTATGTCGTATACTTGAGGAACCAAATTTATTTCCAAGAACCGTATTGCTTGAAGTATTTCAAAGCTTAGCATTTTCAATGGCTTGAGCCAAACTATCTTTGGCAAACTTGGTACCTCTCTTCCGGATTTCTGGAAACTTTTCAAGATACTCCTTGCTGACAGAGCTAGCTATAGATATATGAATAATGCATCATTTGCAAAAGATAGAATTAGAATTGTACTAGCATATTAAAATATGTGAGGTTTCCTCCCCTTTTTTCTCCCAGAGGTATTTTCAACCATCCTTTACCTGGTGCTATATATTTTGGTTGAACATGAACACCATCCGGCAAGGCCATCAATATGTCGCCTACACAGTATAATAAGAGCTGTTCTAGCACATATATAGGGAAAAAAGCATGCTTTACGTAGCTTTATCAATGTTAAGAAACTTACCGGACAAACGAGGATCTTCAATGCATCGCAAAAAGGCTTGCACTATTACCTCCATTTGAACTTTTGGTGAAAACTCAAGATAGTCGCTTGTTGATTGATCATCAAGGTTTGAGTTAATGTCGGTGTCACACACAGCAGGACATACTATTCGGTTGTGATTGCAGTAACACTTGTTAGCTTTTCAAATACACTTATATAGGCTGTACATAACTCTTTGATTTACCTGCATTAACGCGAACATTAGCAACATGTTTCATATGTGCTAGGCTACGCGTCCATCCGACAACAGCAAACTTAGAGGCGCTATATGCAGCTATCGGACTAATAAAGACGCAACTTAGTTTTTCTTGCAGCTATACAACATCTGGTTGTGATAAGGATATATACTGCTACTTACGATGCGGGCAAAACACCTGTACGAGTGAATTATACATGTCAGTCTTTTTTTGTAGTTTCTAAAGAAACACCAGAATGCAACTTTATATACATATTACTTACCAGACAAAGAAGCTGTATTTACAATAACGCCTCCTTTTCCACTCTTAGCCATATGAAGAAGGGCCACCTTATCGCCTTTTATTACGCCCCCCATATTAACCTCATGGATGTACATATCTGCGTCGTCTAATCTCAGGGAGTGCATAACATGAACAACCGTACCCGTCAGACTTTGTCAGAGTAAACAGACGCTCATTATGCCAATATTTACCATCAAGTGGTGTAAATATGCCGCCTGAACCCTTTCCAGTAATACCGGCATTCAAGACAGCTATCTAAGGTACAGAACCAAGTACGTGAGTGTTCATGTTGTGGTGTGCATAATCATGCTTTTAGGCACGCACATCAACGCCACCAAATAATTTCTCCGCCAATGCAAACAAAGCTTTGAGATCCTTGTACTTTGTCACGTCCGTGTGAAGGTACGCGACAACTTGCTTTCCTACTCTATATTTTTTAAACACCATCATCAATAGGCACTTATTTTTTTTATCAACTATTATATAAGGGATGTAATTCGTCTCTTTATGAATACCTCTCGTTTAACTCTCTTGCTGCATCCTCGCCTTGCTGGTCTAGGATATCGCCGAGCACGACCTTGGCACCTCGGTCGACAAGGGCTGCTGCAACATTATACCCGATTCCCCGGCTACCACCAGTAATCACTGCGACTTTTGAAGTAAAAGAATCCATGTGTAAGTTTTTTTGAGGGAGGAAAGGAAAAAGAGTTGAGTCGTTAAAAGTGAGTAGAGGGAAATAGGTACTGTGTGCGAAGATGGTTCTATACTCGCTTGTAATAAAGAATTGCCCTGGGAAAAGATAGTTTGCCGATTTGTCTAGTGGAACCTAAACTTCGGAATGAAAGTTTTTCCATGTAATCTTATGCAGACGAAATTATATTTGTGCACTGGTTGTGATGATGGCAACAACAGCAGCAGATAGGCACAATATACACTTTTTTATGATTTATGTATAATACATGCTCGTTCAATTTCAGTACAGCCTGAGACAAAGCACTCTGGGTAACGTGTATAGCAGATACTGAAAGTTTTATAATATTGACTATCGTTAATTATTATTATTTTCGTTCTTTTTGATAACCGGGAATATCTCATAATAGGATCAGTATGGCGAATGGTATTCCAGAGAGTAACACAGTATGCAAACGAAATTGAAACCCATCCGCTATGATATCTGATATTTGCATGCTCTTCTATTGCTAATTCGATAGTACATATCCAACCATACCAAATCTTTCTTGCTGAGTGGCCTACTAAAACGGAATAATAACCGAGCTTCTCTGAGACAATATTAGGTATGTAAGTGTCGATAGGAGCTAAGCTCAAGATACTACTGATTACTGCGTACTTGCCGCCGCTAAAGCCAGGTAAATGAGGTTCAATGGAAAATTCATGACCAGTATATCCACCAACCCGTAATGTCGTCCATCGTCCCGTCGGCGTTGTCATCTCGTGGGATGATGAAGAATCTGTTGTTACGGAGAAATTATCATGAAGAGTTGCAAAGGCAAGTCGTCGAGCGTTCTTGTTAATGGTTTATTCGGTTGAAGAGATAAAATCATCGAGACAGACCATTGCAGCAAATTTTCAATGACCGTGTAGTTTTGATAGGACGTCCCTAGGAAACTGCTTTTGTATCATCGCTAGCCACACGCAGTAACAAGTGCTTCCCTTCGATGCCGGCCCAAGACGGTAGTGCAACCACAAACATTGACGCTCAAGTCTGGATATAAAGCGTATAACTTTTTTTTGTTATCTATACGATAAGAAAACTACAAAGACTCGAGTAATAGATGGGTAATAAGCGTTATCGTAACCGGCGAGCTTATTGTATGTAACATAAACGCACGATACAAAAGTATCACATATAAAGGGCATAAAGCTTTTTAGAGTTTAGCAGCTTTAATAGCTTGAGCTAGTTTTTTCTTGGTTTCCTTATTTCCATCCTCCGTCAACTGTGGAACTTTTTCAAGGAACTCTGATGTGAAACAACACTCTAAGACATTAAAACATTATGTTAATCACTGTGTGTATAAACGTTTCTTTTCACCTAAAAGAAGCCGATAACATAATTAACATACCAGGTGGGATAAAACTGGGCTGGACGTGGATGCCATCAGGAAGAACGAGTAAAGTTTCGCCTGTTGTACATAATACACTCGGTACGTTTACAAAAGCATTCACACAAAAAGTAAAATTCAATTGTTATATCTTGCGGAGCACATACCAGCCATGTCAGAGTCTTCAATACACTGCTCAAAAGCTTGAACTACGTATTCCATTGTTGTCTTTGGAGTAGCTTCAAGGAATCGGCGGGCGACATCACTGGCAGGGTTTGCAATAATGTCGGTTTCGCACCAGTAAGGACACACTTTTAACCGGTGGTTGGGTGTTACATTAGATGAAGATCATATCAGTCAAGAGAGCTGTGGAATCGGTCTTAAAACAATGCATATACCTGCATTAACTCGGACGCCGCATACACTTTGCATATTCACCAGACTACGTGACCATCCTACAACGGCGTGCTTGGTAGCACAATAAGCAGCGATTGAACTAGTACAGATCATTTTGAGTGTCTGTCCTGGCAATTTTATAGCTATGTTCCATATGATTGATTCTATTACACTTACGGCATGGCAGAAAAACCTGCATAAAATGATAAATTGTGCTGTTATTAGCTTGACGTCTATCGCATTCCCCACCCGGTCATATCTGTTCTTACCGGCAATAGATGCAGTATTTATGATGATCCCCCCTTTTCCACGCTTTGCCATATGCAGGAGAGCAACTTTGTTTCCCTTTATCACACCCCCGATGTTGACTTCATGGATTAGCATATCCGCACGGTCTAAAGCATGATAATGTCATCAATGATGAACGAGTTACGTCTGGTTTTCACCACCGCATATCTATGTGAGATTCGAGAAAAGAAATACCATCAAGTGGAGTAAAGACGCCTCCAGCAGACTCTCCTGCGATACCTGCGTTTAGCATGGCAATCTGTTAAAGAAATAGTATGGTCATGAGCTAATAACTTCTCCGAATATCTGGTAAGTTGCTTTTTAATGTTACATCGACACCGCCAAATGTTTTCTCCGCCAATGCAAACAGTGCAATCAGATCCTTGTACTTGGTCACATCCGTATGAATATATGCTGCCACTTGCTTGCCGGCTCTGAGGTAAATATCTTTTGTGTTGATGTGCCGTCCGAGAATTCACAATAATTCTGTTGCTTAAACCCTTTTCATGTAATTTTACCTGGTGTTAAGTTCCTTTGCTGCAGCTTCACCTTCTTTGTCAAGGATGTCACCGAGTACAACTTTGGCGCCTTTGGCAACAAGGGCTGCTGCAACGTTGTAACCAATACCACGACTCCCACCAGTTATAACTGCAACTTTTGAAGTGTAAGGATCCATGCTGGTGACGATGTGAGCTCGTTTTGAGAGTGAAAAGTGAAAGGAAAGGGAGAAAAAAGTGTGGCGTCTTACTATGAGTTTTATAATTGTATTTTGTGGGGGGGGGATGAAAAATCAGGATCCCATCCCATAATTAGATGTATTGGGATGACACAAATAGGTAGAGAAATTGCTGGCTTTCATGCAGTATAATGATTAGCGTGCGAGAATATACATTCTACTTGTCAGACTATTTTAGAGGCTGACATAATTAGGCATAAATCGGCTCTGCAAACTATGTTTATCATAGAACAACAATGGATGTCGCGTATGTATTTCGTCATTAATGTATATTCAATCGAGAAGGCTCTACAAATACAGCAAAATGTGTATCAATAAGGACATAACAAGGCACATGCAGCAAAAAGACTTCATAGATATCACATTTATTGTGGGTATAGCGGCAAGCAAATGGAGTCAAAAGGTGATTATATAAGGGCTTATTACGCGTGTGAGAAAGAATATCCTTAGGGAATAGGCATCCGATCTCATCACTTTCCAGTCCTTGCGTTTGTGAATAATGAACTGGCCTCCGGACAGCATATATGCTGGCTGCATACGAGTGATTGTGCATCATTTGCCACCGCCTTTGTCTGTAATTGTCTCATAGTCAATTCGAAGAATAACTTTTTTGTTTACATGACAGTGGCAGCTCACAAACTATACTTATAGAAAAAGTAATCCCACGCTCCGCGCTTTTTGAGTTTAAGAACTTTTTATTAGTATCTTGTTGAAGAAAGGGTAAACAAAATGGAGTTGCAATGACGAGAGAGATACAGTGAGAGTGGTAAATTTCGTCACTTTAAAAATATTTAATAAAGAGAATCTGTTTATTTATCAGTTTTTGTTTCACTTTCATTTTTGACTTTGTGTTTTTATCTTGTTCAAAATATTCTAGAAAGATTTTTTTGTCATCTTTTTCAAATAGGAAAGCTGTCCCTGTTAGAGACTCGGGTGGTCTTTAGGGGAACCTTTACTAGATCAACGAATGATACAATAGAAAGAGGGTTGTTCTTTTATTCTTGGCCAGCTCGACAGCTTTTATACTGCCGAGCTCGGTTGCACAATGTTACTAACTAGGATAGCTATTACAACTAACAGCTATTACTGAAGTCGGTAACACTCACCTTGTACCGATGGAGGCGGCGAGGTTACGTGTAATCAAAAACGACGAGAGGAAAAACCTAAAAACAAGAGACAAAATTGTGGCCAAACTGTAGCAAAACTGGCCTAAGCACCAACCAGTTTAATGAAGAAGACCGTTTACCCATCTCATAAAGAATTAATACATACCTTTTTTTGTTTTTTATAACTTCATGTTTTTTTCTGTGATTTATATATCTTTATAGCTGACGTGCTATTTCCATACTATGTTGGCAAAGCATTTCTCTTTTATCATATTCTATTCAATACTTATAAATTCTATAAGCAAAGCCACCCCCCGGACACATATCAGTCATCGATACGTAGAACATACTCCATAGGGGCAAAAATATATATTATTTGCACGTATAAACATATTCCTGTCCATATTTGTGAAAAAAAAGTACTTACCATAGTTTTAAAATAAAAGTGAAAAAGAAGTTATTTCAAAAAAATTAAGAGCCATTATTTAGGTAGCTTAATCTGACCTTTCTATTTCTTTTTGTGAAAAAAAAGTACTTACCATAGTTTTAAAATAAAAGTGAAAAAGAAGTTATTTCAAAAAAATTAAGAGCCATTATTTAGGTAGCTTAATCTGACCTTTCTATTTCTTTAAAAAAGGGACAATAATTTTTGGTAAAGTGACATTTATTTATTTTTTGTTAAGAGAAAGGAGCAGTCTATATAAATCCAAATCCAGTCGAGCATTCACTGATGGCTTTGAACAAATTACTACGAAGGCTTTCATATGAGTCATACTCTGGAAGATCGACTTGATTGAAACTACAATAGGGTCAAAGTAAACGTTAGCTATCGGTTCGAGTATCCAAACAAAACCGCTGGGTTAAAAGAAAAGGGACATACCATGTGTGTGCAGACGGTAACCGGTTTTCACCACCAAAGTCCTTGTGGATTTGGAAGCGTTGAACACCTCCTGAGCCCTGCAAATGGGCAAAGCCTTCTAATGGCACCTTAGACGTGCCCGTAGCAAACTGTAGCAACTTGGCCCGTTCTTCCTGATCAAAGCTTCTAACAGCACGCCAGAACCATTGTACTTGAGGAGTCGCAGCTGTATAACCGCCTTGGTACTCTGTGTTGTTCTTCCAGTCATCAATATCAATATCTGGCAGACCCGAAATCAACAATTCCAGCTCTTGTTCGTTGAAAATCTGGATAAGCGATGCAGGGATCACGTCGTGGAAGCCTTGCAAGAACGCATTGATCTGTTCCTTGATGGCAGTCGTCAATTTTTGTTCTGTCACCAGAGCGACGTACTCATGCTTGTTCTCCTCGGTCACAGGAATGTCTCGTCCACCGGGCTTCAAATCAATCTCCTTGGTAGTGCCAAAGTCGTCCGTCTCGATGCTGAACGTCAAGTCAATAATATCCGTAATGTCATTATCGAGCATCCACACTAAACTCTTGTAATACTCGGGATCCACAGCTTCAACGTCTCGATAATCGACTTGGCGGCAAAGAATGTGTTTGTAGAACGAACGCGTAAAGTAAGCGTCCAAGAGTCGTCCATCGTAGATAGCCTTGCCAATGACTCGACCAACAAATTTGAGATAGCTCAAATGATCAGGGTTAACTGCTGAGGCACGGTTCGGCTGATATGTAAGCTTGTCCGCCGCTGACGTGATGAACAGAGCATAGTTGGGATCGAACATTTGGCGGGCCAATACGGAGAACCATTCGCGAGCAACGCCGCCAGCATCAACACCTTCTTCATCATAGAATCTTACGCTGAGCTTGCCAAACTTGATCTCGTCACCGGTTCGACCAAGGAGCTGATGATACGAGTCTTCGAACACATACTGACGGCGCACGTTCATTTGCAATGGCTGGTAATGTTCACGCGGACCTGTGCGCTTGTGAAGCTGCTGCACAAAGTAATTACGCTTATTGTCAAACTCGAGCATCTTGGGGTTGCGGACAAGAAGAGAGAAGGAGCCAATCATCAGGGATGGGTTGTTGCGGACCATGATGTTGAGGATCTTCTTGTGCTCTTCGGTGAAAGAAAAGAAGAAGTCTTCAGACTGATCGCTTGGTGTTGGTGGGGGATGCTGTTGTTGCTGACCGCTGGGTGATACAGGACCAGCAGGTCCGCTACGTGGCAATGATGACGGCTGTTGTTGACCCTTTTCAGCTGCGTACTTGGATACAACCATGAACGACTCGATAAGTGGGAGCAAAACGGTTGCGACATTGATAAGGTCGTCCTTCTCGTGAATCACGGCCAAGCACTGTCCAAGTAGCTTCCACAATGGCAAAAAGTTGAGGTCCTCGTAGATTTCCAGCACACGCTTCTCGTTCTTGACCTGTTGCTGTTCGTCGTCCTTCTTTGCTGCCGATGACTTGCGAGAGTATAAATAATCGATGGTCTTGAGCACACGCAAAAGCTTGGCTTGATGGGAAGTGGCTGCCGAGAACTGAGACAGAGCGGAGCCTTGGATATCTGTGCCAACCATGGCGTTGTCCAGATTATCCAGCAAATCGCCAAGATCGTGTACGATCTGCTTTCCTGATTCCTTTGCGTTCTGCATAAGCTCGTTCGTGATTGCCTGCTGAGCACCGTCGAGGGCAGACAAGTGGGCAAGTGCGCTCAGAGTGTACTGGAAAGTCTTGCTTGAGCATTCACCCGACGTGAGTACGTGCACCACAAGCTTGAGGTAGTGGTCTGGAATTGTTGGCGGCTTTGGCATGGGTCGCTCGTCCTTGGAACCTGTGCCCTTGCTAGACTTTGCTTCATCCGTCGTTGCTTTGGTGCTCTCCTGCGTCTGTTCCTGTTTCGCGCCCTCTTGCTGCTGTTGTTGTTGTTGTTGATCCTTGGATTTCTCTTCCTCCTCCTTTTGTTTGTTTTCAAGTCTCTCGACGTACTTCTTGACAAGCACGGGGAACGGTCGGCAAATGGTGATAATCAAATGCATCAACTCTTCCATCAAGCTCGGGTTTTCAATGAACACAGGTCGATCGAGTAAACTCATCAGAACCAACAGCGGGTATTTGCTTGACGGAGTCACCTTTTCTTTGGCTTTACCCTTGCGGCTGCTTGTGCGCTTCAAACCAGCAAGACAATCATTCTCCACCAAAAAGTAGGTGAGAGACTGGTCGTTGGACTGGACAACTTGCATCAAGAATTCCAGGCACCGCTGAGTGATCAGGTTAGGAACGGTCTCAGTATTGGCTGATGTTGTAGCCGCCACCCTGGACTTGGATACTGGCTTGTAAATACCCTTGGACTGGAGCGACAGTTGGGCAAAGCTTCGATCGACAGCTGCGAGATCCCCACTACCGTCGTGCAGGACACAGACAAGGAACGACAACAAATCGCTGCGGGTCTTGTGATTTTCACACAAGTTGATCAACAACTTACTCAAAACTGATTTGGAAATGGATTGCGGTACAAACAGTAAACGTGCCAGTGTGGCAAGCTGTGATCGGTCGACAAGTTGCATGGCACTACGGTGAACACCTGGTTTGCGCTGGCCACTGCCGCTGCCTCCACCAATTCCATCCTGCGCCTGCAGTCCTCGGTGAACGGCTCGAGCCCCTTGACCACCTTGTAGGAAACGTAAGAACGGATTTTCTTCAACCGTCATACCTGGCGGGAAAAGTTCATTGACAGCTGCATCAAGACGATTGGTCAAATTATTGGTGTTACCTGCACCCTCTGCCGTAGGCTCCTGGCGCTGCTGTCTGTCGCGTCGTTCACGCTCGATGGCTTCTTGGTTAAGCACTTCTTCACGGATATCCGGTGGTAAAGCATCCAAGAACTCAGAGCTGATCGAATCGGTTTCGGGCGCTTGGGTCGAAGAGCGACGTTCGCGCATATGTTGGTTTACAACTTCTTCGCGCAGATCGTCTGGTAAGGCTTCCAAGAATTCAATATCAATACCAGTGCCAGAAATATCGACTTCTTGGCCGCTAATGGTGATCGTCTGTCGTTCTTCCTGCTGTCCTTCTCCTTCAGCATTGCTTTCGCCGCTTTGCTGTACTTGTTCTTCTTCTGTCGTTGATGCTGGAGCACCCGTGCTGGAAGATGTTGCTGGTGCTTCTTGTTGTTGTGCAGTGCTTTCAGCAGCAGCAGCAGCAGCAGCAGCAGCTGCGGCGGCGGCGGCGGCTTCCTCACGTTGTCGCTTCTCCTCCTCAGCTTTCTTTTCCTGCTCTTCTTTTTCACGACGCCATCGCTCTTCTTCGGCCTGTTTGCGCTTTTCTTCTTCAAGACGACGTTGTTCTTGACGTTTCTTTTCTTCTTCGATGCGCGCCTTCCTGTCATCTTCAACAGCAATGGGAAGCAGCCTGTTTACGAGCGGATAAATAAGCTTTGATGCCTTGTCTGCAACAGCCGCGCCATACATCATTCGAGCTTCTTGTTGCCATCGATCTGATGAAGACATTGGTTGGAAATCTTGCAAGACCGCCAGCATTTCACGGCTTTGGTCAGGACTATGGGACTCGCCGGGAGCAGGATGATGAGACGTGGATGGAAGCGGTCGTGGAGCATGCATAGGATGGTCAAACTCGAATGTTCGCATAATGCCTCCAGTACGGCCCTGGACATCGACGCGCAGAGCGCCCGATTGGCCACCGCTAGGTGCTTGAGTCAAGAAGCTTTCGAGTAGTCGGATGGCACTGCCACCAAGGATATCTTCAAATGCTTGCCATTGGCTGAAGCCGCCAGATCTAGGCCGGTTATCAGCATCAATGTTGGCGAGCGAGCGTCCAGGCTGGGTGCTCGGGCCGGCATTCTGGCTTTCGGTCAAGAGTGGGTGAGTTATGACATCATCTTGACCAACGGCGGCGGCAACATTACCGCCCATGGCACCAGGTGCACGGAACGATCGGCCTATAGCTACAGTGTATCAGAAGAGATATGACACAGCATGATCCATAAACGATAATGAGAACAAGTGGAAAAGGAAGGACATACCAGGTTCGACAATAAGTCTACCACGGTTCGATGGGCGCTCGAAGCGTCGGAAGTTAAAGGGTGCCATGGAGCCCGGTCGCCCATCATCTTCGAGAATGATGCCGTCTGTTGGAAGATCTTGGGTCAAGAATGGATTTTCAACATCCTCGTCGTCTAGGAGCACGCCATCGTTCAGATCATTCTCTGCATCCTCAATACGCTGTGATTCGTCGTCTTCGTCAAAGTCGGATTGATCCAAAGTATCGAGTTCATCGTCTCTGCCCTATTGGGGAGCAAATTATACATAAACAGTTAATGACCCTATTCAATGCATTCACCGTTATTTGGTTATAGGATGTCTTGGCTCCCTTTTACCTCATCACCGAATCCATCATTTAAGTGGCGGTGACGCATATCATGTGCGTGGTTCGATTCAACGTCATCGGAATCCATATGAATGACATCGGGGTCATCCTCAATATCTTCCAGACGCCATGTCATTTCCCGGCCTTCTTCGTCCATTCCATCAGAATCGTCCGAATCGCCAATATCTGAATCTCCGTCCGTGTCATGCGTGTCGTCGTGCTCGTCATCATCAGTACCGTTCTAGAGATGTTTTAAGGACTTGTCAAAAAGGCACAATTCTTCACCAATCTATCCACTCTTTTTTTTCACGTTTGGTAATTTTCCTCACCTCATCCACATCTTCTTCCATGTCAGTATCATAATGATGCATCAGTGCACTATCCACATCGTCTCCTTCTTCGCCATCTTCGCTCATGTCTGAGATGTCGCTATCTGTTTCTTCATCGAACTCGTCTTCATCGAATCTATAAATCGATTTTAAAGAGCCGTTGAGTAAATAAACGCGTAAACTGTCGCAGTATAGTGCTATGTAAGCTTACGTTTCTTCATCTTCTTCTTCGGAGCCGAATTCGTCCATTTCATCCTCTTCCATTACACTACCATCAAACATGCCAAGAGCGGAGGTGCGATACAGATCCGGCATTTCTTCTTCACCCTCAGCACCAGTGTTCGCTGGTACATAGGACATCTCTTCGCGTTTCTTGCCATCCTCCTTTGCTTCGTCCGATATCTTAATGGCCATCTTGGTAAGTTGTTCCAAAGGACGGAGAACCGAGTTTAGAACAATCTTTGCATGCGGATAGTTGATATCAACCTCGCTGACGGCAGCGGTAAGGGCGCCAACAAAGTTTCTATCGAGCATAAGCTTGGCAATGCTAGTGACAGTATCGACTTGAGTCCGTTGGCTTGGTGCACCCACTGCGTGAAAACGTGCGTTCAAAACACGATGGCAGAGTTCAGACAGTGCCAGAAACTTGCCATACTTGAGTACCAATGGACCCGTGTAAGTGAGCGCGTCCTTGAGCGAACGAATGACACCGTCCAACACAAATTTGCGGACTTGCGTCAAGTCCGATGTTTCTGCACCACCATCATAGCACATGGCGACTAGGACAGATGCTGTCCACATGGCCATGCCTTGCTGTTTGCGCGATTCTTCGGCGGTTGGATTAGTAGCGTTGTAGGGCAACAGCTCGTTGACGAGAATATGCAGAATGGCATGGCGTGGACGATTGCTGCTGTTGTTGTTATTACCGTCCTTGCTGTTGCGTCGGCGACCGAATGCATAAACGTCGTATTTGCATGACTTGTACGACGAGATAAGTTCCACAAGACACTGCAAAATAAAGGCTGTGTACCCACCCCGAATATTTTCCGCTTTCTTTTCAGCCTCGGTCGTCTTCTTCTCTGGTGCATTCGCCTCTTCAGATCGAATTTGAATCAATTCTTGCAGCAAGTGGTTAACAACAACGGACGAGCTTGAAGAGCGTTGACGTTGCTGCTGTTGCGGTTGCTGCTGGTGCTGCTGTTCTTGCTCTGTTGGTTGGGCATTGGCCATGGTTACATCCTGGCTACCGGCGTGGCTGTCACTGCTTCCTTCACCATTGCCTGCCTCATCCTTATTCTGATCTGATGACGCCGGTTCCTCCTTGTTCAGTAACCTGACCTGGAAATTCTTGACGTGGAATGTCGGTACAGCGGGTTCAAACCGGGACAATCGGCAAATCTTGCCGGTCACTTCAAGGAATGCGTCTGGGTCACGCAAAGCGACGTGGCCGTTGGTACGGACGAGCTGGTTGATATCCATGTTGCGTGGTCGTGGAATCGTAAACCAAGTAGTGATCAGTTCTTCCATGCTCTGTTCTACGATGGGCTTGCTCTCAATAATGTGACGCAAAATAAGCATAATGAAGGCTTGCTGTCCTTGAAGACCCTCGAGACTGTGACGCGGCTTGGTGAACAACAACGGCAAGCCACCAAACTCGACAAATTGCAATGCTGCTTCGTTGTACTTTGTCAGGCGTACCAAAATGCGAAGAATGGCATATATGTCGTTACGCGAGAGTTGTGTCTTTTTTAGGAACGAAACACAGTTGGATAACAGTTGTGTTCGTTGGTCGGCAGACACCACAGGTTCAGGTTCGGATTCCATAGGCTTGGGATCGACAGGTGCAGTTGCTGTTGTTGTTGAGCTTGAAACAGGCCCTTCGGTGGCTTCTCCCATCGTTTCATCCTCATCGTGAACATTTTCGTTGGCATTATCGTTTTCATCAGTCGGTTTTGGCATAGGCTTGAGCTTGACGTCCTTGGGCTCATCAGCTTGTGAAATAAATGTTTCGATGACTAAGAAGACAGTTGTGAGCCAAGCAGGCAATGGCATCTCGACCGATGTTTCACTGGCCTTGTTCACCATATCAAACAGGAACGATAACCGTGGGGCGCATTCGGGGATACTAGATTGCATCGACTGTTCACGGAAAAGCAAAGCCAACAAACGCAAGCGAGTGCTGAGAACGTTTGATTCGTTCATCTTTCGTCGTGCATCATCGATCTTCTGGATCAACAAAGTCAGAATCTCTTCAGCAACCTTGTTCTCGTCTTGCTGCTGCTGATTGTCGCCGTTCTTGGACTTGCCATTCTTGCAGAAAGTGACCAATAAGTCTCGGACATCAAAGATGACATCTTCGCGTTTATCAACAAGGTCCAACACCAATGGAGGAATTTCTGTTTTCATACTCGACCGAATCTTTTGGAGTTCCTTCACCTCGTCAGACGCTGGTTCCGCTCGTTGTTTACCCTTGTCATTGTTGCCGTTATTATCATCAACAGCAGCAGCCTCGTCGGTATATTCTTGGGAAGCTTGTTGTGGAGGAGCAGGGTCAGCATCCAATCGAGCAGAGAACACACTTTCGTAATCTTCGTCGGCATCTTCAAGGTCGCTGTCTTCTTCAATGTCGTCGTTATTGGTCGGATATTGTTGTTGTTGTTGTTGATCTTGAGCATCTGAAGAGCGAGTTGCAGTGTTATCACCACTGTTGTTTGCATCGTCGGTACCAGCAGTAGCCGCATTTGAACCTTCGTTATTACTCGTGTTGTTGTTTTGCTCACCAGCACCTTGAGCGCCACCACCGCTACTGCCAGCACCAGTGCCAGCACCCATCATCTGAGCAGGGTGGCTGAACAAATAGTCGACGGCGCGCGAGATCTGGTTATTGCATCGAACCATAGCATGCTCGGCAGCAGATCGAAGAAAGCCCATGTCCACAAGTCTTTGCACACCACGCTCGTCTGCAACAACAGGCGTACGCAACAGTGTAAACGGCGACGTGATAGGAGCTGTTGTTGAAGACATTGCGTTATACGAATCGGTCTTAAGGCTCGACTCACCTTCACCCTT
The DNA here is from genome assembly GCF_025766255.1 of Zychaea mexicana. Lineage (NCBI taxonomy): Eukaryota > Fungi > Mucoromycota > Mucoromycetes > Mucorales > Lichtheimiaceae > Zychaea > Zychaea mexicana. Next base: position 15,419 of record NW_026516873.1, on the reverse strand, counting down.
GATAATTTCCAAAATAATATCGAGCAGTACATGGATGACAGTTTGCGAATACTCGCTCAAATCAGGAGCATGCAAATATTGTTTGACAGACGAGAGCTTGAGCTGCATAGAAATGCTCCATTCATACGGATCAAAGTAATCAGGGGATTTACGTTCTTTAACCACGATCGGTACTGTGTACGGTGAGTCGTGTAAGAGTTTGGGTGAGCCAGTGTATACCAACACAGTCAATAACATCTCGAGACTGCCTTGAATACGAGACAATAAATCCATTTGTTCTTTGGACCGAGATTCTTTGATCGGTGCAGCAGTATGGATGGCAGACGCCGCCTTCCAATTTTCGTCCAGGCTCTGCAACAGTAAATCAGTACCTCCTTGTCGATCAAACGTTAGCGCCATGGGTGTATGCAATGACGGTTGCGGGCGATCATCCATCAATAGTAATGAGACCATCGTATACATTGTGGCAAGATAGTCGTATTTGCACGGTGGAGCATCGTTCATAGTTGCACATGACCATGTAAGGTTTTCTTTCAAAAGCTGCGACATGCAGTTTGCTAGCTTGAATGTTTGAGCCTTTTGAGCGGCATCCACATTAGCACGACGACTCGTTGACGCTTTGACAAGTCCTGTTTCATATATAAAAATGAGTAACTTGCCCAATCCCCTTCTAATTTTCTGAACAAATCAAACTCCATGTACAACAATTTTTCTTTGTCATTTCACCTTGAAAAACGGGCATGAGGAACTGGGGGATGTCACCAAGAAGTAGTTTAAAGTGCTTGATGTTTTGCATTCGCGGGTCATTTGCATCTGGAACCTTTTCTTCGGCCTTGTCCTTCTGTTCACCTGATGCGCCTTCTTTGTTCGGTGCCGAAGGAGAGGACGAAGATGGTGCTTCTTCTTGCGAAGAGGACTGCAGTGCGTCATCCTGAGCGCCGTCTACGCCAAATATACCCAGTGGATGGTCTGCCACAGTATTCTTGTTCTTCTTGGCCATCTTGAAAGCATACCACGAGCTTGGCATGGAATCTTTGAGCAAAAAGTTCTCCCACATCATGATTCTAATGATAGACAATGGGAAAATATCAGCAATCACGGTATTCTCTTTATAATGGACTAATGATACTAACCGATGCAATTGACCTAGCAGGAGGATAATGTTGTTGTCTTCGTTTTCAGCCATGAACTCAGCAACGAGTGAGCTGGCATTCTTTCCGGGCGATAAACCAGCGGAGCAGCAAATGTTGGATAAAAGGCCAATATAGCCATGCAGGATGATCAATTGTCTGAAAATCTCATTACCCTTTTGGATCTTTTCAGTTTCATTTTCTAAAAAAGTAAGTTTATTTTGCCAAGTTAGTTTTATGCATCTTATATCATAGCAACAGACTAAAATCTCTCTAACCCCTGTGTTCAGACATACCTTTCACTTCAATGTAGGGCTGGACCATGCTCCGTCGCCGTAAGTCTTTATCCTCGGTTATGAGCTTGATGGAGTGCTTGGCTTTCTCTGCGATCGCCAAGATGGTTGGAAGTGTGCTGGTCTCGCTAATCATCTTGAAGATGTATGCAAGCGAGTCGGAGGCGATTGTCACTGAGAAATCCGCAGGCAGCAGTGGAAGTGTGTAGTAATCCAAGAGGATCTCTGGACATCCGTCCTGAACGAAATCTCGGATATTGGCTGCATTTTGGAAAAGACCCTCCAAGAACTAGATAATATTTATCATGAGCGTCAGTTTTATTGCACAAAATCCAGTTAATACCCTTGTGAGGAAGATGTAACTTACCCGTGCAACCATATCGATAAATGACACCAATAAACATTCTGGCTTTTCGTCCTTTTTGCTATCGTCTGAAGTTAAAGTAGACGTCTTGTCGTTGTTGCTGGCACTTGCCATTTCCACGTCTTCGGAAGAGCTTGTTGCTGGAGGAACAACAGCATTCGTATCAGCAGGCATCAATTTCAACAAATGAGTGTCGTCGTTTGGCTTGCCAATATCACTCTTGCCCATCTCGACCACCTTTCGGATCATGCGTGCCACACATTCAAACACTGCAGGTCTTAGGGAAGGATGATGTCGCGTCAGCTCGTCCATGGTACTACCCAATGCCGTTGCATTGTCTACCTCTGTAGGGTTGCGAAGAAACTCGTGCTCGGTCAACAAGTCGAAAAAGTGCGGCAAAGGCTTTGCCTTGTTGAACATTTCGAGGCCCGGTGGGTTCAAGCAGATAGCACCGAATGCGTTGACCGATGCCATAAGCATTTCGCTGTTGGGAGTGTTGTATTTGCAAATGGTCTCCAAAAACGTCTGAGGCAGTTTGACTTCTTGTAAGATTGGTAATGATGTCGGCTCCGTGTGGATAAATGTCGTCATGATATTGATTGCTATACACAAACAATTGTGAAGCCCGTTCCATTCAGCAAAATTATCGCCAAATAAATCCATCAAATGCATGATACTTACCAAGTGTCAACACGCTCACGCCAAAAATGTCTGGGTGAGCGATGATTTGTATTAAAGTCTGTGGTACCGAAGACTCGATCAGATTCCGAAGACCATCGGCTGTGCCTGAAGATTCCATCATTCGTAATAGGAATTTGAGCATCGACTTGAGTGCTGAAATCCGATCATAAGGCGCGAGAGCTCCGGGTGCGACATGGATGGTTGCTTGGCCGGTAACCTCAGAGTCATTGGATTTCGCGAATTTTATGCATTGCTCTGTCTCGCTCTAAAATAATAAATGCACATCAGTTACACAACTCCCTTTTATACCAAGAAATCCACGTCCTTCTCCTTACTTACCTTGATTCTGGCCAATAAGGTGTCCAATCCTCCGGCATTACAGAAAGCCGAGAAAGAAGTCGTATATGCATTCACTATTGCATCCAAAAGGCCCACCACCTTTGAAACAAACTGAAAAATTGTATATGAATATCAATATACGTGCTCCCAAAACGTTTCGTTGCCTGCATCCTGGATACTATATAGCATAGTACTAACCTTAGTATAAATACATTGCTGATTTCCCAGGATCTGTACAAGAATTGGTATAATTCCTGCCGAAATAAGCATTTGTCCACCAGGTTGATTTGTCAAAAGACATGACATTAACGTAAACAAAGCGTCGAGGAAGCTTCGTGGATGGACTAATATGGTAAACGGTAGCAATAGAAAGAAGTTAGAGTTGTCAAAAGTAAGCTCGACATTTTAACTGTTGAGACCTAATGAAAAAAGAGCTACTAACCATTTGTCGAGTCTTGACTGATTTTGCGCAATATTTGTAACAGTACACCATGGTTTGCCGAAGCGTTTAGCGCAGTGAGGACTTCTGAAAGTTTCCCACGGTGCCGTGCGACACCATCCAGCGCACAAAGCGCATACACTTGCATCGTCTATATTAGATAGCACGAATTCCACATAAGTTGACCATATTTTCTCTTGCCTTGCTTTTCTTTTCTTAAAAATATACGTACATTTGGCATCTCCTTTTCTGGATGAATTAGCTCAGCGATATTAGCCACAAGATGCGGTTCGTAAACGAACACTTTGTTTTGGGCAGTCGTCTCGGATACCGTGTGTGCTAAATCAGTAAAATAAATTGTTCAGTTTCTTCCTACGTCCTTCTTTCATCCTTTCTCTCCTATGATCATCTCCTCCAGATCCTTACCCATGATGGCAATCGCCAAAATCCGGATGGTCAACAATTTTCTTCTCTCTTCTGGGTTGGCAATATGCCGAGTAATCCGGATCTGGTTCGCCAGCTCAAACTGGTAATCCTTTGGTATATTATGCTCGTTCACCAGATCTTTAAACACTTGAATGTCACTCTTTTCCTTTTCCGACGCCATTTGTGCCGTGAGTAAGTTAAAACCTTCATCGTTCTTAACTGCTAATGCCGTGCTTGTATCTGTGGATGCTGCTGTTGTTGTTGCTGCTGGTGGTGGTGCTTGTGCGGATGAAGATGATGATGAGGATGGTACTGCGGCGGTGGTGGTGGCGGCATTTGCTGCTGCTGTGTTGGTGGTGTCTGTCGTCGTTGTATCTTTTTGTTGGTTGTCATTGTCATCGGTCTGCTGCAGAGTACGGTAAAAACGAAATTTGAGATGCGTCATGTCCTCCGTAGCCACAAAACTGTCCTTGCATATATCCAGAAAGTCGCTTTGAATGCCCCAACCACGAGCAAGCTCAATAATCTTGTCCTGCGGCGTGACAAACGATGACCGAATCGCTCGTGGGTTATTTACACGCTGCGCTGGCCGTAATGTGAACCGCAGCACTGCTTCCAATACATCAATATCCGTCGTATTGATAAGAGCATTCATATGCTACATTCATATATCAAATCGTCAAATTGCTTAGTCACGATAATATAAGTGATGTATCAATTTCTCATATACCTCATAAGAGTTGTAAATGTTTCTGTTTGTACAATTTTCAAACAAGGTCGTTGAAAGATTAGCAACGGCAACAAGCAAGTCTTTGGTGTTGGCGTCAAAGTCTCGAGATTGCATATGCTCCTGAAGATCGTATTCGTCACAAGTGCGTTGCAGAATGCCATCGAAGCGATTGAGAACGCCCACCCAATGAAACAGATCTCCTCGAGGGTATGTCCAATCCTTGATTTGTGCTGCATTTTTTGGAATCTGTACTTCTGGGTCATGCTCAAGACTCTTGATCAAGTCGCGCAGCGGTCGTGGCTAATCCATACATAACATGGATCTTGAATTAAAAAATGATCGAACCAAGCAACCGAATTCTTCAGTTGAATCAACTTCTTATTTCCACTTACAACTGCTACAAGCTTCTTCGAAGGTGTCTTTCTGATCTTCATGATCCAAGACTATATTTGAATGAGTGTATAAAAAAAAGAGAGAAAGAGACAAGGGAAAGCGTCACGTCGTAAGTTAGTTAGCACCGACTGCTGTCCCGAACTTTAAAGATCCCTGTGGAAACCCTTTATTTCTTTCGGCACCACCGAAAAGAGAATAACAAAAGTGCTCAATTTCCCCTTTAACGCTCACCTATATATACAGATCGTGGTGGTAATTTCTCAGGTAACTCTCGTTATGTCCAGTTCAAGAAGGAAGGGGAAGACTAGGTAAGTTGGTAGGAGAGGTGACAAAGAAAAAGAGAGAGTTGCGTTTCGCAGTGTACGTCATTCGAACCCGCTTATTGAAAATGCTCGACGGGGAATGAATTCGGTGCACTATAAACTGCGAAAATTGTCACACGAAGCCTGTTCTAGTGCTATTAACCCAAGCGCCAATGCATAAACGAGAGCGCGATGAGCGGAACAGCTGTCCCCTCGGAAGAGAAGCGACGTGAACTGACTACAACTGCAAAATGTTACCATTGTTAGCTTAGGCAAGCGTCAGCATTATACTAGGTTTTACTAATGGATATCCAAAGGAAACGACTCTGTTATTTAATAAAACATATGTGTAGCAGTAAGCGCACGCAGTAAATTTAAAAGAATCGGGTACCTTGGCTGCAAATCCAGCATTTACAGATAATGATGAATAATTAGCGGCGCGCTTTCTTTTTTGTACGCCTCCATACCACGAGGGGCACACTAAACGATAACTCACCCCACACCCTAATAAAGTTTGTACTTCACCTTCTTCGTCACTGCTAATGTTGCAGCACTATCGAGCTGCCCTTAGTAGTAGTAGCGTATGTAAACTTTGCATCCTTACATTCAATTTTTTTAAAACTTTTGCATAGTGCTCTCGTGCTGAGTAAGATAGCAAATTAGTACTTCGCAAGGACATTTATTAGCTCTACGTAACTTTCCTCAAGCACCGCATATACATAATGCCGGTTGTGCCTGTTGCGTGCTTTTACAAATAGAAACGCTTCTTGTTGCTTCTTTCAGATTATCAAATCCATTGAACTATATGTACTTCTGTCACTTTACTGAAACGGATTAGACGCCCCTGCGCGCAAACAAACATCATCCAGCCTACTGCCACCTGTATAGTCTCGACTGCTTGTGAAACATCACGCGCTATCGGCTTACTTTTTTGTAGTTTCACAGGTTCTACTTTTTTTTTTCTGACCCTCCATCAATATGCATAGAATCCGCACTTTGAAAGTTCTCTAACCAAAATTTAGAATTCCTTACATTCACTACCAGCTGCCAACTCGACTGCTCGCTGCAGCTAACGTAAAAAGGTTTCTCAAAATCCGGATATACATCCTTTGCTTCCCATACCATCAGTGGGATGACTTGAGTTGTGTTAAGATAATCCAACAAAATACGATATATTTATAAGGTATTGTAGGGGGATGAAAAGCTTTTAAACTACAATATGCTCAATTCAACCCTATAGCACGTTACTGGTAAATGTAAACTACTAGTACCGCTGCTGATACGAGTTTTTCATGCAAAAAACCTAAATTCCCTCCCTCTGGCGAGCTGCTTTCTGTAATAAACCATAACATCCGGAGTCTTCTTGGCTGCAATCTGTCTGCCTTCCTCCATTGTCACTTCAGCTATTCAGTGGAAGAGGGAAATTTGAATAAGAGTTACCATCGGCACTGTGTTACATGCAGCAAAGCTCACTCTATCTATGTATACTTACGCGACAAAGGGGTAGGAGGCTGCTCTCGAATTTGACCATTAGGTAGAACCATCAATGTTTGTGCTATAAGTTCATAAGCATTAGCGCAAAGAAACCGAGAAAAGAGTAACCACGAGCTAACATGGGGGTCTTTAACACTCATATCAGAACATACTGTTTTGTGTTTCATCTTCGATTAACAACATTACAACCTTAACAAATGTCTCGGCTGTTGTTATGTGCAATGCGCAAAACCTTTTCAGTGAAGCGTTTGCCTTGGCTTTCCTTCTGTCTTAGATCAATAACCGATTCCGTATCTAGTTATCACCGGCACAGGAAAATTATTTGTGTTGGTAATTTTCTCTTGTTGAAAATCAGTAACAGGAATATAACGATCGCGACAAGTATGTAGTAAAGGCATGAAGATATACCATACTTGTATTCATGAGGAACAAACGCGAGAATTAAATTCAGAATGTGTACCTTTGGTCTGCTAGTTGCGAAGTGTTGTTTGGGAACATGATGCAAACTTACTAATTAAACAGTCAAAACTCAACGAGATGTACTGTGAAAGAAATTCTTGAAAAGCTAGGATGGCTAACTCGGTCGCACTTCTATACCTACTACCAGGCTTACTATTGTGAAAAGTCATTATTGAACTATAAACATTTGTACGTGTTTTTTTTTCATACTACATTTGCTATAGGATTACCTGCGACCGGCCCAGCCGCGTTAAAACGGGTACCTAGGGGTTACTCAGATGCTACACGGCAATAAACCCTGAGAATTGTCACATCGAAGATGCTTCTCCTAATGTTAGTCTATAATCTTCTTCCTTTGTAAATATGTGCCAAAGACAGCACAGTCTCGTAGATGCTTATGTGTAAATGTTCAATAAAAATAAACTACTAGCTATTCTTGTTTCTTGCATAGTACTTCTTAGTGACTGTAGAATTACTATTCTAGTTTTTCAGTAATGGTGGACACTACAAAAACGATATCTAGGATGGGTACTAGGTTGTATTCACGGGACTTACTGTCTACACAAAAAAAGGTTATGTACACATGAATATATCGCAGTTCAATTTGAAGGATTGATGTATGAACAATCCAGTTACACTTTTATTTTTGTATTTAATGCTGTATATCTTCAACCTAATGTAAGCTACATTTGTCACAATTTCCACACTTGCTGCCACTTGATTTATGCTGTCACACAGTGAAGGTTGACGACCCAGTGCTGTCGCAACTCTGGCTTGCTTGGGATATTGCCAAATCAGATCAGACATTGCCAAGCCGGCATAGTCGCCCAAAAGCCTTTGCCTTCTGCGTTTAATTGCCGTCACTTTCATAGCCGCACAGTAGTTTCCACATGATAGATTGTTGTTGCTAACTTTGAAAGCTGCCACGCTTTGTTGTTTTTGTAGCCATAAGCAGAGATAAATAAGAGTCGCATACTTGAAGAGCACGTTGCTGACCAGCTTGCATAGTTATCATACGTGCTGCTGCCAACTTTTATCATCATGTCCTTTGCTTCACATCGCCACCATATTGAAAGATGTCGTCTCAAGTGTCATTGTTCTGTAGCCACCTTATTGATTTGATAATGATTCACTGGATACTTGACATATTTTACTGTTTCCGATTTCAAGTACCCTTGTCTTTTGTCTCTTGTGGACGTTACATTAAATTTCAATGCCAAACCCATCTTTCTGCTGCGTTGTTGTTGTTGCCACAAGTTCTCGTCATAAAAAGAGATGCATAAGCATTGTTTCATTTCGTTGAATTGACGTTGATTATTTTGATGGAAAAAGATCATGTAAATTCTTAAACAGCATTCACCAGAACATTACAAACAGCGTGGTAAATCCCGCATGAGCGCACCCATCCGACAACACCGAATTTAGACGCACAGTAGATGTCTACAGCTCTAATGTTCTCACATTTAAAATAAAAATCATCATCATCATCATCATTGTCCTAAAATACCAGATGGAAAATATTAACAACAAATAAAATCTTACGGTGTTCCACTAAGACCAGCGGCTGATGCCAAGTTGATGATAACGCCTCCAGTTCGTTTGGCAAGATGAAGCATAGCGACTTTGTTTCCCATGATTAATGCTGTTGTATTTATTGCCATCATCCGCTCATCCATTTCATTTATATTTACCAGACATCTGTTAGTAAGTCGCATTTTCTCCTATAAGCAAATCATATTTGAGTAATTTATGAACCCGTCATCGACGGCGCGTACTGTACCATCAAGAAGCATAAATATTGTGTTTGCCTTGCTTCCAATTTCAGCGGTAAAGTTAGCACTCTTATATCGTAAAATACAATGATACGCTGTTGTTATAACGAGGACCTCTGTTGATTGATTTGCAGTGATAGCATATATACACACAATAACGCCACCAAACTGTTTTTCGGCCAACTAAAAAAGGGCGGCATTGTTGCTATACTTTGTAACATCGGTATGGACGTATGCGGCAACCTGATCGCTTTGATAGTAAATCCATCAGGTTATTAACAAACGTATCGATAATTTTACATATTTTCCATAATTCGTAGACTTTTATACCAACCCAGCAAGATCATTAAGCTCACGCACGGTCACGTCTCCTTTGGAATCAAGGATATCTCCAATGACAACTTTGGCTCCTTGTTAACCAGCTCCGTAGCTATCGCTTTACCTATATTCGGCTTGCTCCCGTAATTACTACTACTTTTCCTGCAAAAGGCTTTTCACCAACTGTCATTTTAATCTTGGTAGTATGAAGGTATTAATGGTATTCGATTCAAACTGCTATTAGTGCTAAACAAGGGAATCCGGAAGAAGAAGAAGAAGAAAGAAAGGGAGCTAAAAACCCCCAAGTACTTCTCGATGCTTTTGCATAATAGAAAGAAGCTTAGTCTATCTCGCTACTGTGGGAACAAAAGGCTCTCGTGATTGTATAAAAGAATACACACAGCAGATTGAGAGACCACGTAACTATGTACAGCAGCACGTTCATCATGCTGCTACAGTAGCCATTGCAAGAAGTCTGTATTCTATTATACGGTACTCTTGCGATGTAATTATATACTCTTATTCCATTTTCTGAGCAAGTGGTAGATATGGTGGAATCATTCTTTTGCTTTGGTACATAGAAGGCATTGTAGTATTGATAGTGTGAGAAACATATTGATCATCATCGTTCTGAGATATGTCGTTTCCTTACCATACAAACCGCCCTCTTACAGTGATACTGTATCATAGCTCCATTCCTAATGTTACCTCTTATGAAGGCTACTCTGACTACTACTTCACATCCAAACATCTTTGTACAAAGTGTAGTTTTATGGCTCATTATGTATAACGATGTAGCCCAGGATAACTGCTTTGCAATTTATGATGTCAAAGTATTGTGTGATATACAGAAGAAGAGTTGCGTTGCAGGTACCTTACTTGAAAATATAGCCACACTTTAGCTCCTAATCCTTTCGCTTTCATTTAACATCAGTATTGACATACTACATACATGGTGAGCCTTTGGCAGTCGTTCTTCGGAAACTCACATATGGTTACAAACACTGATTTTCTTTTCGTTGAAAAAAACATCATTTATGTTTGTACTGAATTTAGAGCTTTATTTGTAATTATATATATATGCATTTCTAATCTAGGTGATGTTTTGACTTGAGTACTTATAAAAAGAGTCGTGTAGTCCTGCAGCTGTTAGTAAGTTCACGTCCTAAGTAATGATAGCCCCCTGTTCTTTTTTGTTTTTTTTTTTGAGCCACGAACCGTATTTTCGCATTTCCTAGTTGATCATCTTGACTTCGCTCTTTTGCATAGACGGCGTTGTCCTGAGTTGCGACTTGAAAGTTGAACTCCTATGCTTCGAATCTATGTCTTGCACTGATGATCGTTGAGGTTATTTTGGCGATGGAAATAGTCTTAGACCTAAACAGATGAACGTCAAAGAGCTTTTTATGTTAGATAGTGACGATTAGATGAAATTTGAGCACCTGTTGCTGTTTTCTGTTTGTACGTACTGTCAATATTACCAATCCCTTCGCTCGTCCTGTGCAGTTTAACTTGATGGCGTGTTCGTGTTGGCCATGGCTTGACGTTGTTTTTGTGTATGATGTGGATAATAGAATTGGCTGTTCTGCGTGTTGATTTCTCTTTGTTTTGTTGATGGTATCTAAATATGCTTGTATAACATATCTGTCAAGACTTGTTTTAACGCTGCTGTTGTGCGTGTGATATGAATAAGCCCATTCGATGATACGACTGATGTCCTCTTTTGTGTGCCTTCTTGGCCTCGTGCTCCATCAAACGTCAGTGACGCCTTTTCGTTTCGCGACACTGGCTTTTGCTTCTTCCATTGCCTTGAGCTTCGCGTTTTGTGTCACGGACTTGGTTTTGCTGATTACTGTATATTTTTCTAAACTAAGACTAACACTACTTTTTTTTTTTCGATTTCTTGCTTTTTTTGGGGGGGCCATCATTACATAGAAAATAACTTACTAGCAATCTGTCAGACAAAGAATAGGTGTATATTTTGGCGGATCTTGATTTGTGGAAAGAGACCTTCACTAATAAAGAAGATAGAGTAAAATCACAGTGAGCACAAGTGTTTACAAAAGTAATGAGCATAAAGTGCGTTGGGTTTCCTTACCACGATACTACTATACGTGATTGTTCTCCTTTTTGATTTGCACTATCATTCACGACTGGAATAGAGACTGCCACCATCTCTCTCTAGTGATGTTTCTTGTTGCTGCCAACGCATGACAAGGAAAGGATGATAACAAGTGTCCTTCCTTGTCTGCATCATGCCCGGCTACACTGGTCGCTGTTTTCACTACTAGATTCATTTGAGCTTGATAAGTATGTATTCCCAGTGGTACTAATTGCATCATATTTCTGTTTCAGCCTCACATCATCGACATTCAAATTACCTGTTAGTCTCCTACTATGATTGTATTGCTGCCGTAAACCAATGAGTATGCTTGGAAGTCCATAGTGTGTAGATCTTGATCACATGTCTTGTCTTGTTCTTCTGTGCATCAAGAGACCTTGATTGTTTCCCTCGTCGTGTAGTGGTTTCGGACGCGCTTTAATGTTCGTTGCTTGCTTGTTGTTGTATATTTGACAGTTGTATATGAATGACGAGCCAGCTTCGTTCGGCCATTGATATTGTGAAAGTGCCGTCGTGTCGTTCCATCATTCACTTGCTGATACTGTCCTTAGAGGCAATGTCTTGTTTGATGCCCTTGGGCGGTTTTTTTTGTTTTTGCTGCCACTGCCTGCTGCTTGTTCATTTGCCACCGTGTTACATAGACCCACCAAAGCAGAAAGGATACTGGCTAATATGAATACTGGCTTGTTCAAAAAGCTCTGAGCATTGCTGTCCGTGATATCCCTGCTGCACATACCGATGTTTTTTATGACTCTTCATCGCCGACTTTTTGTGCCACCTTTGCCGCCTTGTTTACTAAGAGGAGATGTATATAAGTATCATTCCCTGTTTAATTAAGTATTGGCCTGATCAAATAGTCACGTACTGTACACTTACTATTATTATGTATCCACTAAACGGTCGTGTGAAATGTTGTCAGTTTCACCTAAATCTTGCTGATGCTTTTGCCTTTTGCTGTCATTGCTTTTGTGCGATTCATGTCGCTCGCGTTTGTTGTCAATTCTGCCTTTTTATAGCTTGCAACTGTTGATGAAAGCTTTGGTCTTGTTGTCATTTCGAATGTGTCGTCAATGTTGCTTTTTTCTGTCGTTTGAGTTTTGTACTCCTTGCTGCCCTGTAGATTTGTCACCATTTCCGCCCTTGCTACTGCTTGATTTGTGCTGTCACACAGTGTAAAATCGATTGACCCTGTGTTGCCGCCTAAATTGTTGATGCCATGAGTATTCCCGCCGTATATGTGGTGTAATAACTCTGGTTCGCCAAGATAACGTCATATCATATCGTGCATTGCCTAGCTCTCGTAATTCCTTGTCGCTTTTGCTTCTTGTGTGTGATTGCCGCCACATCGGTAGCCACAGGTTATCTGCCAACAGACAATACTGTTCTTGGTTTGATTGAAGGTTGTTGCTCTCTGTTGTTTTCGTTGTCATAAGCAGAGATAAACAAAAGTTGCCATCTTTGGAGGAAAAAAACATCGTTGACCAGCTTGACAAGCTATCATACGTGCTGTTGCCGACTTCCAACTTCATGTCCTATGCTTCCAATAGCCACCATATTAAAAGATGTCTCCTCGAATGTCGTTTGTTTTGTTGCCACCTTATTGATTTCCGACGGACTGAAATAATTGCCATATTCCACTGTTGTCGATTTTTTTGACCAGCTCAGAATTTCTTACATGCCGATGTCCACAGGTCAGCGACTGCTGTCCAATTCGCGCAAAAGACACGTGTCGTCTTTTTGTCTCGGTCGTTTTGTCCACCCACAATAGTTGATGTCAGAGTTTGTACACGACGACTTGCAGTTAATTCGCCCATGCAAGTTTTGAATGTATGTACCGCCTTTTGATGAGGATCTTGAGTGCAGATACCCGCATCCGTTTGAAAAGTACTTGTCGCCATAGCATCACCAGTAGATAGTAAATCTGCTCCTTCCCTAGTATGTCGATTCGTCGTTTGAATGGATGTTGCTTGTCCTTGGACGCACGCTTGTTCGATGTCGTTGTCGCTGTCGTTGGTGTTGTTGTAATGATCAAGAACGTCAGATCAGAAAAAAACCGTCAAAGAAATTTCGCATGTTGTGTATTTGATAATGTGCTGCCAATAGACTGATCAAGCCAAAGACGGAATTCTGCCAATCCTCGATTCGAAACCAAGCCCCGGAAATCTGTTGCCACCTGTATCGGCATAACCACCATGACTGCTCGTCAGATACGTCCACCAATACCATAGGAGACGGCATGGTCAAGCCAAAGACGGGATTCTGTCTATCCTCGAACCGACACCAAGTAAAAGAGGTTGTTTTTACTCGGCTAGCCTGGAAATCTGACGCTACCCGTAGCAGCATAGTCACCATGACTTTCCGTCAGATTCATCCACTAAGACCACATGAGATGGCATAATCAAGCCAAAGACGGGATTCTGTCAATCCTCGTTTCGAAACCAAGCCCTGGAAGTCTGACGCCACCTGTAGCAGCATAATCACCATGATTCATCCACCAACACCACACGAGACGATGTGATCAAGCCAAAGACGGGATTCTCACAACACCCCGAAGTTTTTACTCGGCTAGCCTGGAAAGCTGACACTTTCCATCGCGGCGTACCACACACACCGCTGGCCAAACACCCCAGTCCGGACACCCCAGCTTCAGGAATCCCCAAGGCAAAGGTGAAGGAAGGAGTTGGACTTACATGACATGACACTGACTACAACCGGTGGGGGATCCAGGACATGGAAAGGGCGAGGATAACTCCGGTTGAGCGGGTGGCGGGGATTGGAGGAACAACATTGCCCTGGTACAGGTAGGACTTCTGCAGGAACACCATCCACATGAGCTGGAACTGACTGGAATGACAACCCTGGGAAAGGAATAAATTCCTTAAGTTTCTAGTAGCCTTCTTCAAACCACATCCGAGTTGAATGCAGTACGAAGAAGGAAAGAATGAAAGGAAAAAGGATATATCAGTTAGTAAGCCTCTTCTTATAAAGATGGTTGTAGGTATTAAAGAAAGCACAGTACGTACCGTAAATATACAAGCTCGGCGCCTTGGGTTGTCATTTGCTGTCAAGAATCGCCGCTGTACATGTGACACGATGGTATATTCCTGCTGCCTACACAACCAGAGCGTTGTTCCCCTCCCCACCACCGGCTCTACCATCATCGCTATCCCCATGTGCCCCCCCACATCCCTTCAACCCCCGGTGGCTGTAGCAGTGCCACTGCCACTGCCAACTCAATCCTGCCTTTACCTCGAAGAAACATCCACTGGGATGGCCGGACCGCTCCCCAACGCCCGACGAAGGCGGAAACCGCCAGACACCACCGAACAACAGAGTACGCTCTACTTGAAACGAGATGATAATATTATTGGTTAGTATTCTATGCAGATCAAGCAAATAGGGCTCAACACAAGATCGAATATTTACCCCAGCAGAACGCACGCAAACAGACACCGGAAAACAAGAAGAAAAAAAGCGGAGCAAATGGAGACGACGGCAGTAACGGCGGAAAGTGATGGACAGCACCAGGAAAAAGGGACGAAGACAGCATAAGTGGCATAGGTGGCATAGGTGGGCATAGGTGGCATAGTGCGCGGAATTCGTCCTTCGCGGCTTTCTCTTCGTCGTACGTTTGCGCGGCATCGTCCTTCGCGGCTTTGGCGTCGTACTCGTGCGCGGAATTCGTCGTCCTTCGCGGCTTCGGCGTCGTACTTGTGCGCGGAATGCGTCGTCCTTCGCGGCTTTCTCGTCGTCGTACTTTGCGCGGCACCTCCCTCGCGGCTTTGGCGTCGTACTCGTGCGCGGAATTCGTCGTCCTTCGCGGCTTTCTCGTCGTCGTACTTTGCGCGGCATCGACCTTCGCGGCTTCGGCGTCGTACTTGTGCGCGGAATGCGTCGTCCTTCGCGGCTTTCTCGTCGTCGTACTTTTTTTCTGTTCAGGCGCGCTCTGTGGCAGCACCTAGCTCCTGATCATCATCAGATCGAGGAGGAGGCGGGGAGGGACGCGGCGAGGAATCGGGACAGAGGTAGGGTAGGAGCGACATGAGCGAGAATGTAATCGGAGGCAAGGGATGGAAGTGGTTGATGAGCTTCCACAAGACGAACGCAACGAAAAGCACAACTATGCAAGCCAGAAGAGCAGCAAGCTTGGCAACAAA